>NC_140527.1:23251035-23253535 GCF_057382185.1 Mchenga conophoros | reverse complement strand
TCCACCTGCGCCAGTTGTCTACCTTGAGTTGAGCGCAGTACATGTGTGATTCACCTTTTACTTTTGCCCTTTCCCAAGATTTAAAAATCCTCTCGCTCCAGGGTCCTCTTGTTCTTTTTCTTTGTTGCTTTAAGCAGACAAAAGATGGACAGACAGGCAGCAACATGAGGTCATAAGTTAAGAAAACAGCCATTCATCTTAAATCTAGGCAGCCTTTTGAACATTCAAACTTAGCTAAAACTTTGGGTTTACTTAGTTGAAATGTATGTATCAGTGAATTAAAATTGGCTGAATGGCATAAATGTATTGAATTTGATAAACAATAACATTTATTGTTTTTAATTTGCTCCTAGTAACTGCTAAAAGGCTAACCGCTAAATGATTAAAATTAGCATTAGCTTGCTAATCTGGCGTTTAAGTCTTTAAGAAAGTAAAGAGGGAAGCACTAATGCTTAGCAGTTGATAAAATTAATTTAGTAACATTAAATGTATAATAGCATACGTATTTCACGATAATCCTTCAAAAACAATATACAAGACCTACCTTAAACTGCAAAAAGCTTCGCTAATTTTACATGATTTTAGTTAAATTAGCATATTAGGAATTTAGCTACAAAAAATTGTGAAAAATAAATCGCACAATATTTCCTTGTATCCACATAAATATAGCAAAGTTATACCTTTTGTGAAAAGTCAGAAAACCCATGATCCAGTAGTTTTCAAAACCACCTTTAGCAACAGTAACTTGAAATAACTGTTTTTCATTAATTGTCTTTTTCTAATTGTACTGCCATGAACTTTAACATTTAACATGCTAACTGACGCCTGTGGAGTTTTTTTGTTGTTTTTTTGTTGTTGTTTGCTGTTTTTTTGTTTTTTTGCAGTTTCTCTGCACACTGCATGGTCTGACCAAGCAATTGCTTTTATAGAGGGGCTCACTCTTGCTGATGGTCAGTGCATTTGATTAGCAGGTACTTTCTCTGTTGCTATGGAAGCAGTAAGTGTGTACGTAGTTACAGGCATGCAGAGAGTCCTATGAACAGACATGACTGTGTGTTCACACACTTTATTTAGCTCTAAAATGTCTGTAGCTTGTAGCATTACTTCCTCTTTACAGGTTTATGTTTAGCATGGAAGTTGCTACAAATATTTTCTACCTCTCTGTAGCCAGACTATATATAAAGAGTTATTTACATACTGTCTATGGTTTAGGGTGAATGTATATATTTTTTAAAAACTAGTTAAAAGTGCTTAGGAACTTCATAAGGGAGTCACATATAAAACTTAAGAATAGCCAGTGCAACCCAATCCTACCCTATTATCCCCCAACCACCCCAAAAGAACTCCTTCAGCATGAAATTATTACATTTCCCAGAGGTGAGCCAAGCTGAGAGGATGAAGAGCACAAGACAGGCAGTGCTGTGAGGGAGCAAACGCAGCTTTAGAAGCTGATACTCATAGGAAAGACTCATTTGTCACCCTTGTCTCAGATCCACATGTGTGTGTGTGTGTGTGTGTGTGTGTGTGTGTGTGTGTGTGTGTGTGTGTGTGTGCGCGTGTGTGCGTGTGTGTGCGTGCGTGCGTGCGTGCGTGCGTGTGTGTGTGCGCGCGCGTGTGTGTGCGTGCGTGCGTGCGTGTGTGTGTGTGTGTGTGTGTGTGGTGGGGCAAGGATCACTCAAAATTTTGGATGCTGTGAAGCAGCATCGCTGCTCATTCCCCGAGAGATCCGCCGCTCTGTTTCTCCATCTTCTTTTGCTCTCCCGTTCTCTTTGACCACTAAATGTTCTCTCACTGGAGGCACATGGTGATTATGGTGGATCCACATGACATGTCAGTGACGTTATGAAGCACCGAGCAGTGTCTAACGTTTTGGGCTCAACAAAACCCTGTGGCCAGCTGTTACCATAGCAGTATTTTAGGGCTGTGTGTTTCTGTCTGCGCCGTGTGTGTGTGTGTGGTGTGTGAACACCGAAAGGGACAAAGTCATTTGTCACTTGTGGTTTCACATGTCTGGTATTGAAATCGATGACAAATCTATGAGGTGTGTGTCTGTATGTGGGTTCATATTTACTGGCACGAGAGCCGGTGATGTCATGCATGAGAATGTCTTTGTGAAACCAGCTATGCCCCTGCAGACTCCCACACTGTGCTGACTTTGCAGGCGCAGGGTGTGCGTGTTGTGTACACATGTGCACGAGTGTAGCCTTATTGCTTTTGTTGGACGCTTGCTGCAGACCACAGGGGAACACTGGCGCTCAGACTCCCATCATACATGCCTGCCATCCAGCATTATGACACTCTCCCACCTATGTGTGCTTGTGCACCAAAAACACGGCTGTCCGATTGTGTTCAGCTGTGTTCAGTTCCACCTAGGAGGCGTGTTAGAAAGTTTGAGCTCTAAACTGGATGGACTGCAACCTTAATCCGCCGCTAATCAGCTCCTCGGAAAACTCACTCAAGCATCAGACTCTGTAGATTGCTCTGCCTCTCCCGGCAACTC